>NW_020526129.1:0-26784 GCF_003368295.1 Carassius auratus
AATGTATTAAGGACTCCATTACCTTCTATGTTACATTATGGCCCCGTGGAAACAGTTTTTGTAAAAATAGGCTAACGATTGCATCATAACCACTCGACTCTCTGTCGCACAGTAGAGAAATTACCATACAGACAGAAGGAGAAGCTCGCAGGCAATTAACTTAATATGGTGTACTGGCATTACATTTTAAAATACTATACAAAATAATTAATCAGAATACTTACTCCTGCTCACTCACGCCAAAGAACTCACCGCTCAAGCTCGCCGTCTCTGCAAGATTAACGATGGCAGTTTGCACGCACAGCTACTAGAAGATTTACATCTGTCAGACAGGTTGATGATGTCATCAAGCTTAGTTTGAGTCTGGGCGTTAAGATACGGAAGTGCTAAAAATAGCTAAAAATGGGCTTCACTTGTCTCAATTGAGTTCCAATGGGTCGCTGTGTCCATTTCTTTTACTGTCTATGTCTTTTACTTAGCGGTTGTAATCTATCAGCAGATTCGGCACATTCGCGATAGAAAAGCGGAGCTTTCATGTAATGGTACAACTGTGAAATTACAAACAAAAATATACACATTCTGAGACATGAACTGAAACGAATAGTAAATGTTATTTACATTAAATCTTGCTCATTTTCACCTTAGAATTTGGGGGAAACTGTGCCTCCCCTGCCTCACCTGACGAGCCGCCACTGAAACCGACTAAATCTTGTGATGTGAACTCGGGAAAATCAAAATGCGCACCCGCACTAGTCTAATCTAACATACAAGACTTGTATAAGCGTACACTATGAGTGTGTGTAAGATTTTTTTAAACAAACTAGGTAAACGCCTGTATAAAACATGGGTAAACATTATAATAGCTAACAGTGCAGACTACATCGGTGACAAAAGTAAATTGGTACACAATAATATTTTTTGGACCTGATTTATTAATGACTCAGCATCATCTATATTAAAGAGAAAATAATCACGTCATTCAATGTTTAATGTGAATAAAGTAAGCTTAGTTCCACAACTACTGAAACAACAATGTTTTCTTGCACCGGACTGTGTGTGTGTCGGTGGTGGTGAGGTAAAAAGGGAGCAGGCAGTGGACCAAAGCAATGTGATGCAAAGCAAGGGGAACTCGAGGTGTTTAAAACTGTTTTCGTTGTTGCTCCGTTTGCATTTGTATTGTTTTACTACTTGCACAATTAGTTTAACTTTATATCATTATATTATTTACAATACACATATTTCAGTTATATTTTTTTGGAGGGGGGGGGCAACCCTCAGATACGGGGGGTCCCGACCCCCCCGCCAATTTCCGCTATGGTAGAACCAATCACTTGTACCACAAAAGACTGCTTTTTTAAAGTTATCTTCCTGATGTATCCAAATTCCTTAGCATATCCAAAACCTCAGAACAACAATGATGATGTAACAGAAACTATGGACTCTCTCTTTTCTAGCATTTTAAATACAGTTGCTCCTTTACGCTTAAGGAAGGTTAAGGAAACCAGTCTGACACTATGGTATAATGAGCATACTTGCACCTTAAAGAGAGCAGCCCCGAAAAATTAGCACAGCTGGAGGAAAACAAAACTAGAGGCATTTCGTATTACTTGGCGGGAAAGTAACCTATCCTACAGAAAAGCATTGAAAACTGCTAGATCTGATTACTTTTCTTTTCTTTTAGAAGAAAAACAAACATAACCCCAGGTATTTATTAAATACAGTGGCTAAAGTAATGAAAAATAAAGCCTCAACAAGTGTTGACATTTCCCAACATCACAGCTGTAATGACTTTATGAACTACTTTACTTCTAAAATCGATACTAATAGAGATAAAATTGTAACCATTCAGCTGTCAGCTACAGTATCGCATCAGACAATTCACTATAGACCCCCAGTGGAACAATTCCACTCATTCTCTACTATAGGAGATGAAGAATTGTATAAACTTGTTAAATCATCTAAACCAATCATCTAAGCAAAATATATTAAATAAACTGTTTTAAAACCCTTTTTTGGGGTGAAAATACTAATGTGCCTAAGACTATACTTTACAAACGACATTGTTGCTACTTTATAAAGAATGAGTATACATTCATTCACTGTATCAACTGATTAAAGACAGTGACAAAGAACAAACATTTTAATTAAATATCAAAGTGATTGACAGAGATAAAGTAGAATGTAGACAGTAGAACCTGAGAGGAAGAATTGTATAAACTTGTTAAATCATCTAAACCAACAACATATATAAGACCTATTCCATCTAAGCTCCTAAAAGAGGTGCTTCCAGAAGTCATAGATCCACTTCTGAGTATTGCTTATTTGTCATTGTCAGTAGGATATGTCCCCATAACCTTCAAACTGGCTGTTATTAAGCCTCACATCAAAAAAACACAACTTGACCCCAAAAAACTAGTTAATTATAGATGGATCTCAAATCTCCCTTTTCTGTCCAAGATACTAGAAAAGGTAGTATCCTCACAATTATGTTTATGGTATTATGGTATCTGTGAGGATTTCCAGTCAGAATTTAGACGGTATCATAGTACTGAGTCTGCTCTCCTTGGAGTTACAAATGATCTGCTCTTATCACCTGATCGTGGTTGTGTCTCTCTATTAGTTCTTTTGGATCTTAGTGCTGCGTTTGACACAATTGACCACAACATTATTTTGCATAGATTAGAACACTTTGTTGGCATTAATGGAAGTGCATTAGCATGGTTTAAATCGCACTTATATGACCACCATCAATTCGTAGCAGTGAATGAAGAGGTATCATATCGATCACAAGTGCAGTATGGAGTACCTCAAGGCTCAGTACTAGGGCAGTTACTCTTCACGGTTTACATTTACCCTTTGGAGATATCATCAGGAAACATGGTGTTAGCGTTCACTGTTATGCTGAAGATACTCAGCTCTATATACTATGGCCCGGTGAAACATAAAAATTAAAAAAACGAATGGAATGCATAGTCTATATAAAAAACGGGATGACGAGTAATTTCTTACAGCTAAATTCTGAAAAAACAGAGGTGTTCATTATAGGACCTAAAACCTCTACATGTAATAACCTAGAACACTGTCTAAGACTTGATGGCTGCTCTGTCAATTCTTCGTCATCGTTAGGAACCTAGGTGTGCTATTTGATAGAAATCTTTCCTTAGAAAGCCACGTTTCTAGCATTTGTAAAACTGCATTTTTCCATCTCAAAAATATATCTAAATTACGGCCTATGCTCTCAAAGTCAAATGCAGAAATGTTAATCTATGCATTTATGACCTCAAGGTTAGATTATTGTAATGCCTTATTGGGTGGTTGTTCTGCATGCTTAGAAAACAAACTACAGCTAGTCCAAAATGCAGCAGCAGGAGTTCTTACTAGAACCAGGAAGTATGACCATATTAGCCCGGTCCTGTCAACGCTGCACTGGCTCCCTATCAAACATTGTATGGATTTTAAAATATTGCTCATTACTTATAAAGCCCTGAATGGTTTAGCCGCGTTCTCAAAACTCAGGCAATTTGATAATACCTAGAATATCAAAATCAACTGCGGGTGGCAGATCCTTTTGCTATTTGGCGACTAAACTCTGGAATAACCATCCTAACATTGTTCAGGAGGCAGTTTAAATCTAGATTAAAGACCCATCTTTTTAACCTGGGTTACTCATAACACACTTATATGCTTCTAATATTAGTTTTGGCCTAGTGGTTAGAGAGTATGACTCCTAACCCTAGGGTTGTGGGTTCGAGTACCAGGCCGGCAACACTGCGAATTAGGTGCACTTGAGCAAGGCACTGAACCCCCAACTGCTCCCTGGGCGCCGGAGCATAAATGGCTGCCCACTGCTCCGGGAGTGTGTTCACAGTGTGTGTGTGTGTGTGTGTTCACTGCTGTGTGTGTGCACTTTGGATGGGTTAAATGCAGAGCACAACTTCTGATTATTGGTCAGCATGCTTGGCTGAATGTCATGTCACTTTTTTAAATATCCAAATCCGTTAAAGGATTTTTAGGCTGCATTAATTAGGTCATCCGGAACCGGGAACACTTCCGGTAACTCCCGATGTACTTGCTACATCATTATAAGAATGGCACCTACGCTAATATTAGTCTGTTTCTCTCTTATTCCGAGGTCACCGTAGCCACCAGATACAGTCTGTATCCAGATCAGAGGGGCACTGCAGTCATCCGGATCCAGTACGTATCCAGACATGATGGTGGATGAGCACCTAGAAAGGACCTCTACAGCCCTGAAAGACAGCGGAGACCAGGACAACTGGAGCCCCAGATACAGATCCCTGTAAAGACCTGGTCTCAGACAACCACTGGGACAAGACCACAGGAAACAGATGATTCTTCTGCACAATCTGATTTGGTGGAGCCAGAAATTGAACTACTGGTTTCGTCTGGTCAGAAGAGAACTGGCCCCCCAACTGAGCCTGGTTTCTCCCAAGGTTTTTTTTTTCTCCATTCTGTCACCGATGGTGTTTTGGTCTCTTTCCATTGTCACCTCTGGCTTGCTTAGTTGGGGTCACTTAATTTACAGCGATATTGTTGACTTGATTGCAAATGATTGCACAGAGACTATTTAAACTGAACAGAGATGACATCACTGAAATCAATGATGAACTGCCTTTAACTGTCATTTTGCATTAATGACACACTGTTTTCCTAATGAATGTTGTTCAGTTGCTTTGTCACAATGTATTTTGTTTAAAGCGCTAAATAAATTAAGGTGATTTGACTTGACTTGACTTGACTAGAAACATTATGTGTGGTTTCGTATTTAATAACGACCCAGATCGTGAAATACATTTATCAGCCTAAGAGTACGGGAAGCTTGGGAAATGAGAGCATCAAGGAGCGTGTGAATGCTATGGATTTATTTTAAATCTTTTAATGTTCTTTAATGTTATCCTTTTTAGGCTTTTTTTTATTTTATTTATTTTTATAGAGGTATCGATTTAGGCACCGGTACCATTTTAAAAGTATCGAAATGGCCGGTATCGAATAAAACCCAATGTGGTCCAGTTCATGCTGTAAACATGAATTTTAAGTTAGGTAGGGCACTTTCACCTGTGATTCCCATAATAGGGGGTGATGGCTAACAGGTTAAACGGTTTAAAAGAATGAATAATCATTAAGTAACCAATGAGAGCAGGTAAATAGAAATATAATCACAGAAACAAACAAACAAGAAAAAAAATATTGTTTTATATTGTGATTACAATGTCATTCAGATGTAAAAAAATGCTCCCCTTCATGCTTCAGTGAAGCTAAACATTATTCCATGTTCAGATTAGTGTACAGTACTGTTAATATGACTCAAAAACACATATTATATGCATTATGCATGTTGTTTTACTATACAGAGCATAATTTACAGAAATTTCAGACTAACATGTCAGGGTGGCCTCAAGCAGTGCTTATCAAATCCAGTCCTTGGGACCCACCATTGCTCTACACATTTTGTATGTCTATCTTATCTTGACACACTCAGTTTAGTTGAAGTGTTTTCCTCGTGAGCTGATTATCTGAATCAGGTGTGCTAAATAAGGAAGACATGCAAAATGTGAAGAGCAATTGGTCCCATTGGAGATTGGGTGCTTCTCAATCAGCTCCCCAGATGATGCTCACTATGTTTCCTTAACTGACTTCTGAAGTGCTAAACTTAAATCGTGTGAGCCAGCTCATTACACATAATGACTGACAATGACACGCAATATATGTTTTAAAACAGAAACCATTGTTTTATTATATTTCATCATTAGACAGGTAATTTGAACGCAATCTAGCTTACATTTATAATTTATTAATTTATTTCTCCTCATGGATAAAATGTTGCACATATGTGACATGGATATACTGATTCATGAGTTTGGGAGCTGATTGAGATGCACCTATTGACTTACTATTGAGAGGGTCTGAATCTCTTACCATTGAAGAAGGCATAACGGATAACTTGGATCACGTGAGGGACTTCAGCCTATCGTGTAATGGAAGTGACATCAGTGCATGCTGTTGAAGGTTTTCTGACAGTCAGTTACAGTTTACATGAATCTATGCACAGAAACTAATGTTGAGAGCTTCAATACTCAGGCCGGGTTCACACCGCAAGCTGCAGCAGAGCAGAAGCAGCGCGTTAGCAGGAGGTAGGCAGAGCAGAAGCAGCGCGCGCCTATTTTGCTTTCACACCGGCAGCGGAGGCAGCGCGCAACTGAACAGCAGATTTTGGTCAGAGTGCTCTATAATGGTTACGTCCGCATTGCTTTATTTCCCATTTAAAATACATTTAAATAAAAAGACTTGGCAAGAAGCTTTTTAATTAATAATTTCATTGTTACTTTTGTTGCATCTTTGTTTTGCTGTCTTTGTTTTCCGTGCAGTAGCCTACGTGTTGTTGATAGAAGAAAGGCCATCGCGCTATATTTGTTATTAAGGAGACTAAAAAAGATGCAGACTTTGGGTTCATCCCATTAACCGACGTAGGAGAGAAGATGGTGCATATTACCATCTTGTCACTGTGTTTGTTTGCAATCAAATTTACCAAAGGACACCCTGAAAACCAATTTAATAAACGGTTTTAAATTATGTGTAATGTAAATGGTTCACAGCCTTGACTTCCTGCTCATCTTGAAATCAGCATTTACTTGTTTATTATATATGCATGTATCACCTGCTTTTGTTATTTGTGTGCTTATGTGTAATTTAGAAATTGTAAATAAATGGTTCCAATTGAATAAATTTTGAATCAAATATTGAGTTGTTTGCTCGTGTGCCAGCGAAAGCGTCAGAAACACTATAAAATTAAATGTGGTTTTATTAACAAAGTTCGGGAGAAGCACGATCAGATAATCATTCAATTTGGCACAGGTGCATCTCGTTTAGCTAATCATCCTAAATAGCACACAAGCTTATATATATCCAGTCTTCCTACCTCCTGTCCCACCACAGTTTTTTCGGCATCCCTCCTCCACCCCAACTCCTCACTTCTAATCTATTTATCCCAAATTGGGGATAGGGGGAGTTATATGGGTTCCGTCTGTGCTCCGGGCCCGGACCCCTCCCCCAGGACAGCACGCCAAAATATGCCTACTATTCGCCTTCAGATTAGATGTAAGGGTGAACTCGTGAATTACCATCTGCAATAAGAGCCGCTACAACTTCATCCCATGCTTTTTCCTTCTCCTGCAAGTCTTTGTAAAGTACATTGTGTGGATCATAAAGAACTTGCTATTTCTCAACTTCCAACAGACGAGAGTCGTCCATTATTGTCTTTCCAGGTGCACTCTGAAGACCACTGCCTGTGACACCACGTGCTCTTGTTTATGATTGTCAGCACGACATCCGTTCTTCTGCCAATATATAGGCCTAGTTAAAATAATACGACAACTACTAATAATAAATAAATCTCCAAGGCTAAACTAGCAATATAAATTATTTAAAGTTGTTTTTGTATTTTGGCAAAAAAGTCTATTTTTGGATAGAACTGTAAGTACTTTAACAGATTTTGTAAAAAAAAAAAATATATATATATGTTAAAAATAAAATTATAATAAAAAATACAAAAATATGTGATTTTAAATATCATACATTTTTTATTTAATTTGCTAATAACACAGTAGATATCATTAATGCAAATTTTGGGCAAAATTCCTTTTTCGTTTAAGTACATGTGTATTTTGGCCATGATCATTGTCACTTTATCTTCTATACATATTTTTTTTATATTAATTTTCTTTCCTAACATACTCTAGTTCTTGTTAAAACACCCTAGATGTGCTTTTTTGTGCAGTTAGAGCACTTTTTGTGTGAACTCATATTTATTTTATCCATCAAAGGTGTACTTTCACTTTAACTGAGCGTCAGCAGCGCAGCAAAAATAGACCCAGCGCCGAAACGATCGCGGCACTGCTGCTTCTGCTCTGCTTCTGCAACGCTCTGCCGCGCAGCCTCTGCGCGCGGTGTGAACGCTCTCATCTGTTAACATAGGCACCGAAAAAAATACGCGCTGCTTCTGCTCTGCTGCAGCTTGCGGTGTGAACCCGGCCTCAGGCTTGTCACTTTAGAGATTCTGAGAACACAAATGCAGAGTTAGTGCTTCTGGGTAAATGAAGCTAAAACAAGCCCACATATGCTGAAAAGCTTCTCTCTTAGTGAGAGAAAGTTGCTTTTGTAACACCAATGAGTGGATGGTATTCAACCATCCGTTCCATATTAATGAATCCTGACTCTCTAACACATTCTGCACTCAAAGACCAAAACGTGAGTTAAAGAAAAAACAAGGCAAGGACCTTCGTTTTACAACATCTTCCAACATAACTCACCACCCGGGGCGCCGACATAGCGGCAACATCCTGGCGTGGATGAGAATTATAACGCCTTGGAGACTATCCCGAGATTCAAGATCGAACTTCAAAGGAAAGACAAACACCCGCCCTTTTTCACTCACGGCGCCATCACACATTCCACAGAACAGACACACACGCATACACAAACAGGCATGAGCATTTTTGACTAGCACATGGACCTTTTTACTATAAAACTACCTCTAAATGTATTTTAATGTCTCCCTTTATGTGCTCAAATGTATATGTGTGGCATAGTGGAATATATGAATGTTACTGTTTAGTCAAACTTTATATGCATGTAGTTAGGAACAACTCTGTATCTTGATTTGCAAAATCATAGTTTTTGGTGTCTGTATAATCGTAAAAACACGACTGTAACGAATCTTGACAGCAAATTACAAAAAGATGCATTGTTTCAGAGGAACAATCTTGCTTAGGAAAATTTTTTAATTTTGTCATCGCCATAAATTAGACCAGTGGGCGGAAATCAGCAAACAAAGAAGATTTTTCCTGCCTCAGTTTCTTACACTTCATTGGTTCATATGGAAAGATAGGTGTAAACCTACTTTTACATAAAACCAAAGGGAAACCTGTGTTCTTGGCATTCCCAGCTTCGCAACCGGACTTCAAGAAGTTCTCCGTTTGTTCTTCTTTACTTTTCATTTCATTTTAGTTTTTCTTTATTGTCTTCTGATATTTGACTTCGTTCAATTGTCTTCATGAGCCAAACGAACTTAAGTCTAATCATCTTTTGGCAAAGTTGACATTCGCGTTAACCATCGAGCTCACGCATTATCTGCTCTGGAAAGAACAATGCTGAAGCCCGCACAGACGGACAATTTGAACTCCGCTACACACAAGAGCCAGATCAAAGCAAGTACTTTCTTATATCGCAACTTATATCCGCACGTTCACTCAGCCACGGACACTCCGCCATCAGCTGGATTCCTTACCTCTTCACAAAAATAAAGACCAAGATGGCGGCGCGAACACATCGCGAAGCTCAGCGTCTCTCCAGTTTTTGCAATTTTGCCGTTTTATTCCTGCTCATCTCGGGTCTGTTCGTACTGAACAGCTTTGCTTTAACATCATACACCCGACAGGAGCTTTTGGATATCGGTGAGGACTTTACCAGCAGTTTTATCACCAATCTTCGACTCATCCCTGAGATCGCTAGAACACCCGAGGCTTCGCACTCTACTCGACCGGGCGGAAGTGCTCGCAGGCGGCGTCGAGATCGTAAACAAAGGCGGGGGAAGCGCGGAGGTCTAAGAGCGAAGCTAAAGCTAACATCGCTCCGGCTCTCTTTACCCAGCATTTTTCTCGCTAATGTGCGGTCACTGGTGAACAAAATGGATGAGTTACGACTCCGCATCACCCACAGTAAGAGACTTCTGGAATACAATGTCATGGTTTTCACAGAAACATGGCTACACAGCGACGTACCCAACAATGCTATTGAGCTAGCAGGACGCTACACGCTCCGGGCAGATAGAACGGCAGATGACTCCGGCAAGACAAGAGGTGGTGGATTGTGCATTTATGTCGACAAAGCTTGGTGTACGAACACTGTCATTGTTGGGAGACACTGCTCAGCTAACCTAGAGTTTCTCATGGTTAAATGTAGACCTTTTTATCTGCCACGGGAGTTCACTTCCACCATAATAACCGCAGTCTATATTCCACCGGATGCTAATGCCAAGCTTGCTTTGAACGAACTTCATGCAGCCATTAGTAAACAACAGACTGCTCACCCAGAGGCTGCTTTTATTGTCGCGGGTGATTTTAATCACTGCAAATTAAAAACAGTACTCCCCAAATTTCACCAGCATGTTTCCTGCCACACCAGAGGAGACAAAACGTTGGATCATGTTTATACAAACATTAATGGAGCTTACATCGTGAGCCCCCTCCCCCACCTCGGACAGTCTGATCACCTTTCTTTGTTTCTCACCCCTAAGTATTCACCCCTCATCAACCGTGTGAAGCCATCAGTGAGGACCATCAAAGTGTGGCCAACTGGAGCTGACTCTTTACTTCAAGACAGGTTTCAACACACTGACTGGAGTATGTTTGCTTCTCAGGCTGCCTGTGGCTCTCACACGGACATTGATATCTACACCTCCTCTGTACTGGATCACATCAACTCCACCATTGACAGTGTAACAACAGAAAAACAGATAACAACATACCCTAATCAGAAGCCATGGATGAACAAGGAGGTGCGACTTCTGCTGAAAGCCCGCAACACCGCTTTCAGGTCAGACAACGCTCAGGCCTACAGTAAATCCAGGGCTAACCTGAAAAGGGGCATCAAAAAGGCGAAGTACTGCTACAAGCTGAAGGTAGAGGAACACTTTTCCAACTCTGACCCCCGACGCATGTGGCAGGGCATCCAGATCATCAGTGACTACAAGTCAAGCAACTCCACACCAACAGTCACGGACGTCTCCTTCCTTAACGAGCTAAATGACTTTTATGCTCGCTTCAACAGCGACAGCAAGGAGACGGCCACCAAAATCTCAGCCTCTTCAGACCACCAACCTCTCAAACTCACCTCCACAGATGTCCACACTGCACTGAGCCGGATCAACGCACGCAAGGCTGCTGGCCCTGATGGCATTCCTGGACGTGTGCTTAGAGCATGTGCAGAGCAGCTTGCAGGGGTCTTCACAGACATTTTCAACATGTCCCTCATCCAAGCAACTGTGCCTACATGTTTTAAGTCCACATCCATTGTGCCAGTACCAAAACACTCCTCCCCAACGTGCCTCAATGACTATCGCCCCGTAGCACTCACACCCATCATTATGAAGTGCTTCGAGCGACTGGTCCTAGCACATCTCAAAGACTGCCTCCCACCCACACTGGACCCACACCAATTTGCCTATCGCAGAAATAGGAGCACAGAGGATGCAGTATGCACAGTGCTGCACTCTGCACTCACACACCTGGACCATAACAACACGTATGTTAGGATGTTGTTTGTTGACTTCAGTTCAGCATTTAACACCGTCATTCCCTCCAAGCTGACCACGAAACTTGGAGACCTGGACATTAACACCTCCCTCTGCAACTGGATTATGGACTTTCTGACCAACAGGCCTCAGCATGTTCGGTCAGGCCACAACCACTCCACCACCATCACACTTAACACTGGCGTACCACAGGGCTGTGTGCTGAGCCCATTCCTCTACTCCCTTTACACCCACGACTGCAAGCCTGTGCATGGATCCAACTCCATCATTAAGTTTGCAGATGACACCACGGTGATTGGCCTCATCAGTGACAACGATGAGACTGCCTACAGGGAAGAGGTACAGCACCTGGCCACATGGTGCGCTGACAATAACCTGCTCCTTAACACCAATAAGACCAAGGAGCTCATTGTGGACTTCAGGAAGAAGAAAGGAAGCACGCATGACCCCATCCACATTAACGGGATGGTTGTTGAACGTGTCTCCAGCTTCAAGTTCCTGGGAACCACCATCTAGGAGGACCTGTCCTGGACTACAAACACCTCCAGCCTCGTCAAAAAGGCTCACCAGCGCCTTTTCTTCCTCAGGACACTGAAGAAGAACCAGCTTTCTTCAGCCATCCTAGTGAACTTCTACCAGTGTGCGATTGAGAGCATCCTGACCAGTTGCATCACAGTCTGGTATGGGAACTGCTCAGTGGCTGACCGCAAGGCACTGCAGAGGGTGGTGAAAACTGCCCAACGAATCACAGGGACACCACTTCCTGCTCTTGAGGACATCCAGAGGAAATGCTGTCTACGTCGAGCTCGCAGCATTCTCAAGGACTCCTCTCACCCTGACCACGAACTGTTTAACCTCCTCCCGTCCGGAAGGCGTTTCAGGAGCCTCCGGACAAGGACCACAAGATTCAGGAACAGCTTTTTCCCTAAAGCTGTCTCCTTGCTGAACTCTGCCCTCTGACACCCCCCAACACCCCCCACACCACACACATAGACTCCTCCCCCTCTTCAACACTCTGATTTATTTATTTACTCACAACAAGCAAAAAGTAACTTGTTATTACTTGCACTACTGTCTGTTCATCCAGGAACACTGTATAATCCATTTGCACATTGAAATATTTTTTTTTCTATGCACTTTACTGTCCATTGCAATACTGTAAATTATGTTCATAGTTCTGCCTATAGTGTACATACACTTTTACATAGCCCATCTGTATAGTATGTTCATAGTACACCTATCTGTATATTGTGCTTATAGTATTTAATATCTGTCAATTATGTCCATAATACTTACCTGTATAGTTATTGTCCATATTATAGACCTTTATTCTGTACTTACTGCTTATTGCACTTCTGGTTAGATGCTAACTGCATTTCGTTGCCTTGTACCTACATGTGCAGTGACAATAAAGTTGAATCTAATCTAATCTAATCTAATCACCACGGAGTGTCGTTGTCTCATCATCACCGTTTGTTTGTGTACTCATATTCATATCTTCCCATTAAATCTGTTAACTCGCATCTGCTTCCAGACTGTCCTTTTATCCACCGTCACACTCTCTCTTTCTCTCATTTCTCTCCCTCTATATCTTATTACTTTTCTTGTTCGTTTATCTTGTTTAAATTGTGCTGTTCGTTTTGCTATATACTCATATTTACTCCGTGTGAATTGTAGTTATGTACTCTAGTCTGTTTTTATTAAATCCCATAATTTGCTTGAATTGAATTGTTTTATTGCTCATTGAGATTGAAATCCCTGAATTGTGTAATCTAAGCTACAAACATTGTTTTCTATGAATTAATTTCAGTAATCTAAGTAGTACAGACACAGAAAATATTGTTTTTCCTGATCAGAAGATTAATATTTCTTGGAGTTTATAAGAAGGGTATTTTTATTGAATTTTGATAAGGAAGTCTAGCTTCCAGTTCGTGGGATGAACAGATTGTCTAGATTAACTTAAATTAATTCTAGTAAAGGGTACCTTTAAATTATTAAATATTCCATCTTTGGGTAATTTAATATTTGTAAGCAATAAGTATATTATATTCATAGACTCATGAATATTCACTTCATATGAGTTAATTATTCCCCAGAAAGTGATTGTTATTACACTTTATACAATGTTAAAGGGGGGGTGAAATGCTCATTTTCACTCAATATCCTGTTAATCTTGAGTACCTATAGAGTAGTACTGCATCCTTCATAACTTCAAAAAGTCTTTAGCTTTATTATATTCATAAGAGAAAGATAGTCTGTACCGATTTTTCCCGGAAAAACACGACCGGCTGGAGGCGTGACGTGTGGGCGGAGCTCAGCAACGACGTCTCTATGTGGTATGTACTGAAACTGTATATATCTGCTTAGCGGTTTTGGAAAATGGAATATTTGAAGCAGTTTTACTCGTGCAGTTTGATGACAACATCGCATGTTGTTTACTTGATGTTCTTACGCGCCGATAGCTAAGTTAACAACACAGAGATATTTGAAGCAGTTTTACTCACCGCATGCGGTTCCAACACACGATCGTGACCCTTTTTCATTGGGACTGCATTATCCTTAAGAAATAAACGATGTTTATCCGCCGTCAAACTGGGCCTTGTTTGTAAAACAAGCATCTTCGAAATGCAGGGGAACAAACACAAACACTTGCACAACTCCGTTGATGCTCTGTAAAAATAAAATCCATCCACTGGTCCCTTAATGCTGTTTTTCTTTTGGTAATCTGTGCAGGGTTGTCTTGCCCTGGCAGCCAAAAACACACTCCTTTTGTGACATTTCGCGACGCTCTCGCTCTGATCAGTGAATGTCTGTTGTGCTCTCTGTGCTCTGCTCTACAGTAGCGCGCGCTCTTCCGGCAGAAGTGCCCTTAGGACCCATATAAGGAAATTCCGCTCCATCTAACGTCACACAGAGCCATACTCAAAAAAACCTTTCAGAAACTTATGACAAACCGGAAGGAGTATTTTTGGAACAGAAATACTCCTTCAAATGTACAACTTAATTTTTTAAACTTTGTCCATGTTTAGCATGGGAATCCAACTCTTTAAAAGTGTAAAAAACTCAGTATGCATGAAATAGCATTTCACCCCCCCCCCCTTTAAGTGCAAAACTTGCCAACATGAAAGAGATTTCTGACTTATGAATTTAAGTCATTTCTGCAATGCTGAAAGACAGTTTTGAATGTGTCAGAAGTTCTATGCACAGAAACTTATGTTAGAGCTTTAATGCTCAGGCCAGCCAGTTTAGAGCCTCTGAGATCACAAATGCTGAGTTAATGCTTCTGGTCAAATGAAGTGAAAACAAGCCCAATTAAAGCTGCAAGCAGCGATGAACGGGCCCGGGCTCACCGGCAGCGAGTGGCTTTAGTAAATAGGTGAACGGTGAGAAATATGCGTTTAAACTCATAAATATTAGTAGAATATATCAGTGTTTATTCCATATATGTGCCAATCTTCCTGTTGCCAGCAGTTGGCGCTATCATTATAATGGAATATTGGCCTTCAGATGTGTTCAGGGCAGGACTCTTATCGAACATGTGAAGTTTGGGGAAGATTGACCACCATGGACACACCCTTTAACGAAACCTCAAGATCTTCTCAATTTAACATCGCAAAGGTCTTTAGATTTATCTGACCAAGTTTGGTGTTGATCTGAATAAATCTCTTGGAGGAGTTCGTTAAAGTACAACCCCTGAAAATGGCAAAAACAATGTTTTTAATAACCGACTTCCTGTTGGGATTCGGATTTCGTACCAAAAAACTTTTTTGTAGGTATTTTGTAGGTATCTACCAATGCATTTACTAATGTTAAAAAATTAGACATTATTTTAAATTGTTACCAAATCCTTAAATAATTAAAATAATTTTTTTTAATCACTGAAACTGTCAGAAAAGGATAAGGCCTAAGAGATTTCTTAAGCTGTAATGAAAACAGCACAATAAGCAACAACAACAAAAAAATAACAATTTTAAATAATATTTTTTTCTGGTGATTAAAGAGATGTTTAAAGGAACACTCCACCGTTTTTTGAAATAGGGCTTATTCACATTATTTCCTACATTTAGATAGGTGGGCAAATGCATTTTTGTGTCAGTGCATGCATTGTTTTAGTTTGACTGGGTCGGCGTTAGCTTAGCTTAGCACAATGAATGGAATCCTTTGTTGCCAGCTAGCATGGCCGGAGTAAAAGTGATCAAAAAAAAAAAAAAAACCCCACCTAATTACTTCTTGTGGCCTGCGTATTCACAACGAGTACAAATAGCGATCCAGATTAACACTAGGCGATTTCCTAGGCAGATATTGACTTGGGACTATATTATGGGGAAGCACAGAAGAAAGCACTGCTACTTCGGCGCAGAGATATCACACAACACATGAAAACATCAACTCTATGTGAATACAGGTATAATATGGGTCGATCTATACATGCGTCATGATTAAAATAATCACTTACTCTGTGGACAGCTGTCCATTTGGTCCATTCGGCGTGGGGCGTTTTTTCCAGTTCACTTTGTCACACCGAAAAAAAAATCGAGTACTGCAGAATGGATCAGCGCCGTGAAATCCTCTGTAGATGTGACACAACTTTGGGCACGCTCATCTTGATCTGACGTGTTGAGCCTGGTCATCAATGGCAAAAACATGTCCCACTCTCTACAGCAAAGACACTCTATTTCCGTCGGCATAGATTGGCATATTCCCCCACATTCACACCACCAGTTCATGTTGGCTCTCATCCTCACGTCCTCAGGCTGTTGAGCGATCGCAACTAATACACGCGCATATAAATTTCACTCGCGGCTGGCTTGACGGTGTTTTTCTGAAGTGCGGCTGGCTTGACCGCAGTCTCCTACTGTCGTTCTATTTCCAAAGCACGCAGCTCGTCTTCTGTAAACTCTGGTTCAAATAGGTATGGTTCTGGTTCTTGACTGTCTGAGAAGTCACCCTCTTCGTCTCTCTCAAAATCAGCCATGTTCATCGCCATTCGTGTACTGTAAGGAAAATAGCCAGGCAGCTACTATTCACGCCGGTATGTTGACGGAAGTCGTGGGATTTCATGTGTTGCGTGATATCTCTGCGCCGAAGTAGCAGTGCTTCGCCTAAGCAGCAGTGCTTCGCCTGTGCTTCCCCATAATATAGTCCCAAGTCAATATCTGCCTAGGAAATCGCCTAGTGTTAATCTGGATCGCTATTTGTACTCGTTGTGAATACGCAGTCCACAAGAAGTAATTAAGTGGGGTTTTTTTTATTTTTTTGATCACTTTTACTCAGGCCATGCTAGCTGGCAACAAAGGATTCCATTCATTGTGCTAAGCTAAGCTAACGCCGACCCAGTCAAACTAAAACAATGCATGCACTGACACAAAAATGCATTTGCCCACCTATCTAAATGTAGGAAATAATGTGAATAAGCCCTATTTCAAAAAACGGTGGAGTGTTCCTTTAAATCCCTCTCTCCCTGTCTGTCTGCCACTCAGCTCATGCCCGTCCCCCACTCACACACACACACACGCGCACACACTCAGTCCTCAAACAGAGGGACAGAGTGAGTTGAGATGTCTGACAGTTTTTTAAATTTTCTTTTAATCATACAGTGTTGTTAAGTCATGAAACTATGCATATCTCCTCAGAATGATTTGATCTCTGTATGAAAAAAATGCTTTTAAGTGTTTGGAAGCTGCAATTAAAAAATACAAGACAATTAATGATTCCCTTTTTACTGTCATTTCAAAAAATCACCACGACAAAACCGTTTAAGCTAACCAAAATCCGTTCGCAATTTAAATTCCTCAATGTGTTTGCAACATGTAGACAAAGTTTGGTGAGTATAATGAACTTTTCCTCTGAGGAGTATTTATTAAATCACAGCTCAATTAAAAAAAAAAAAATCCATATTCAAATCAAAATAGCCGATTTCCTGTTGGTCGTAGCTGATGACTGTGAATTAGAAAGTTGTCCGTCTTGACAAGAAAAATGTACGTACCGAGTTTGGTGTCTATAGCTAAAACTAACCCCCCCACTTTTGACAAAAGGTGGCGGTGTAGAGTGCCTCTTCCACGCCCTTTTAAAAGCTTTTTCCATTGTCTAGCTATTGTCTAGCTATCAATAATACTGATATGTGTTTTGAGTTTCATTTAAATCTGAGGTTGTTATCTGCCTCAAAATCACCATAAAAGAATATTCAAGTTTGACACATTGCCATGGCAACAATATGTAAGATATCAATATCCCCACAACAGATTTACATCGGCCATGTTTTGTCATTATTCTGATGAAGTTTGAAGCAAATAGAGTAAATATAAGATGCTGAATTCAAAGCATTTTGAAAATGACTCAATTCCTGCTGCCAGTTGGTGGCGCTATAACGTTGACTCTTAATAGTCACATATATACGATTGGTATCATACATCGAACAAACCGATGAAGTTTGATCAAACTCAGGTAAAGTATGTGGATGTTATTAGGAATTTCCTGTTTCTAATTTTTTGTCCCTAAATTCAACGCCACGCCACAGGCAAACCTTTCGAGATATCAAAAATCCCCTGGAAATTTTGCATCCCCAATGTCTTGAGATCATGTTCACCAAGTTTCGTGGCAAATAGATGGAAAACCTCATAGGAGTATATAAAAATCCAGAGCATGCTTTTTTTAAACAGCCCTGAATAGCTGACTTCCTGTTGGGCGGAGCCTATGACATAAAGTGTGAAAGTTGTTCGGCTCAATGAGATCTATAAGTGTACCGAGTTTCATATAAATACATGCAAGTGTGTGTGAGCTATGGTTCAAGATTTCTGAATGTGTTCCAGGGGGCGCTGTAGAGTCCCTGTGCCATGCCCGGGTCCCAGCCTCTGCAGCGTCCTGATTGCCGCAGATTCCAATGTGTGTGCCAATTATCAAGAGTTTTTGAGCATGTTAAGGCCCCTAAAAACCCCCAGAAGGTTTAATAAAAAAAAATAATAATAATAAGAAGAAGAATATTCCTTAGAACAACAATAGGGCTCTTCGCCCTTTCAGGCTTGAGCCCTAAATATAGCTCAAGCCACCAATGCCATCGCCATCCCGGTCGCATCAGGTAAACTGTGCCCAGCGGGCACATGCATTCACAATATCCCTCTGGCAGTGAGGTTTTAAAGGATATGGCAGTTAAAGGGTTAATCCGAATCATCTAGACTATAAAATCACATTCACAGAACAATACATATATATATATATAACTTTAGTAACACTTTACAATAAGATTTCATTTATAAACATTATGTTAACATGAACAATATTTATATAGCATTCATTCATGTCAGTTAATATTCCAAACTTAAACATTAAAACATTGTTTTATTGTGATTTTTTTCCAAGCACATTTTACCAATTCCAAACCATATCAATCTTAATAACTACCATTATTTTTTATTTAATCATTTATGAGTGCTATACAATAGTCCAGGAAAACTGGAAGAGAAAAACTCCTTATATTCATGTGTGCAGAATTATTAGGCATGTTTTCTTTTACAGATGAAATGCGCTAAAAAAAGAGTTTTAACTCAAACTGATTTACTCAAAGTCGAAAATTATGAAATACCCATGAGAAATATCAAACACAAATGCAATACAGAAATGGATAATTTAAGACTTGACCATTGTACAAAAAATTCTGTCTGGATCATGAGGTCAGAAAAGAAGAAGAAAAAAACAGGTTAAGAAGAACTGACAAAAAGAATTGCAAAATAATAAGGAATTAATGTGAAGATGAATTTTTAGTCAATTCTGCAAAACAGACTTTCAGGAAAGGAGGTGGAATAAAAATGAGCTCCTAAATCTTAATCCCGGATTCTGGAAGATATATTCCTCAAACCATCAGACAAGAGGAGCTGGTGCTGGTCCTTCACGAGTCACTCTAATCTGTTCATAAAGCCTATATATAAAGTCTTAATATATAGTATTTCACAATACTTCATGGTATTCTAATTAAATAATTTTTTGGAATCTTAGATCTCTCAGAACCTGACACATTGTAATTCTGAGACTCCAGGAAAGTGGCAGTTCTGTAAAATGTTGGCGATGGAGACTAAATGCTCCCTGATAGTTTCACACCTAATTCACTTAACACACACACACACACATTACCCACAGTGACAGAGGGACAGAGTGACATCAGATGTATGATAGTTTTTTTAATTTTCTATCATCCATATAGTGTTGTATAGTCATGAAACTATGCATATTTCCTCAGAATGACTTGTCTTGTCATTTGTCATTGTCATTTTTTTGAAGTGTTTAGAAGCTGCACTTTAAAAAAATAAAAGACATTTACTGGTTACTTTTTGCTGTTATTTCAAAAAATCACCACGACAAAACCATTCAAGCTATCCAAAATTCATCCGCACCTGTTCTGTAAGCTACATTCTTTAAACAGTGGTAAAAGAGGATGTGGTGCTGATCCTTCAAGAGTCACTCAAAACGTATCTGTCCATAAAGCCTATAAAGAATTATTTCTTAATTTACAGTTCACAATACTTCAGCTTGTTATTCTAATTAAGTGAGGGTCATTTTATCAGTAAAATACATAAAATACATATTTTTATTTGAAAGATTTCTATAAATGATTTAAATCATACTTGTTTCTAAAATAATTATTTAAAAGTAATCATATAGCTCCATCTGGTGGCCATTATTGGTACTAAGAATTGCAAGCTTGATTTATAAGTTATGATAGTTTTAATTTTATGCTGGCTCTTGAAAATGATAAAGCTATGAAACTTACTGTGCTTCCTTCAAATGATGACTTCTACGTATATAAAAAATTATGAAGAGTTGGAATGAAAAATTTTAAAGATATAGTAAAATAACTATTGTATTTTTTTATGTTACTTTAATAAATCGCTATGGCCACACCATTTAAGGTATCCTAAACCCATTCGAAATTTAACATCTTCAGTGTATGGCTTCATTTTAAAACAGTTTGGTGTGAACTACACTGTAAAAAATAAGTGTAATTTTAACTGTAAAATTTTGTAAAAACGCTACGGAAAAAAACTGATAATAGGTTAACAGTAAGTTCCCGTACTATATACAGGGAAAAACTGTAAAATATCTAACAAAGCATTTAATGTAAATTTACAGTAAAATTCTGTTAATTATACAGCTTTTAGAAGTAAAAAAAGAACAAATCAATGTATAATTTACAGTCTAAAACTGTAAACTGATATTCCCAGAATTCCCTGCGTGACACTCCACGTTTGAAAGTATTTTGTTTAAATAATCATGTTTTTAAATAGTTCTTGTTATCAGTTATGTACATTTGAGCTTTATGTTACATCTTCTGTTGCTTAATGAAAGTTTTTTGCATTATTTAAGTATCACGGGTGTTACCATGATGGTGTTTTGTGTTTCCATAAATGTGCACCTTCTATATGTTAATATATACTTCTGCTTGTGGTGAAGCTACTTGTGATGAGCTTTGATACTTCATGTGGCTTTCTCTTATACAGTACCATCTTTATTATTATGGTGGTTGTCAGTATTTTCAAGGTACAAAACAGATTGAATTTTGTGTGTTGTTGAATTTACAGGTTTATATTCACATTTTCTTGTTTGTAAATTACAGCTTTATATTGTAAAATTAACAGTTTTTGACGTAAATGTGTTTACAGTTTTCTGTATTTTTACAAAATTATTCTGGCAACCACAGCTGCGAAAAAGTTTTTGTAAAAACAACAAGAAATTTTTCACAGTGTACTTGTGTCTTCTTGGAGGAGAATGAATTCATTTACAGGCTGAGTTTATCATAAATCCACAATAAAATTTCTGAGTTCTGTATCAATCTGTGTTGTTTGTTTATTTTTATTTTTTTATTTTTCATAGGAAGATAACTGACCCTTTACTCTCCTTTTTAATAAATGTGCTTATAAACCAAGAACAAGCTATTTATAGCTGTATTTATAAACTGCTTACTACTGACTATTAATATTGGGACAAGGCTTTATAAAGCATGAAGTGACTATTTACTAATGAGTGCAGTTATTATAAAGTGTTTTCAATGCATTTGCTAATTTTAAAAAATTAGACATTATTTTACAGTGTTATAAAACCCCTTAAATGATTTGTAAGTGTTTTGTAATGATTTTATTGACCTACAAGCATTTGTGAAAGTTCTGCTTGCATTAGAGCTTAGTCTTGATCTGTGAGCTGAACAGATTTACTGTTACATCCATGAGATTATGTAAAATCAAATAAATATCATGTCACAGGATGTCAGAGGTCAGTATCAAATTTGTTTGAAATTATTATTTGCAGCACAAATAAGGTTTTTAAGGATTTTGAAAAATCCCTAAAACTGTCAGAAAAGGATAAGGCCTAAGATTTCTATGTGAGTGGCTAAATGTATTTGTTCTTATAACTATAATGCATAAACTATGAAATTATACAAAATGTATAAAAAAGTACAACAGTTATTCTTTTCCAATGTTTTTTTTATTTTTTTTTTATTTATTCATTTATTTTTGGATTTACATTTTAAAAAATTAGCCTACGGCAATCATTCTAAACAGCTTGAATAAAACCTGTCAATATTTATTATAGACCACTATAACTGTGTATAATCTAACAAACAAGTTTATTATGAAAATAAAAGCGTGTACACCAGATAAATTGGACGATAAAGAAATTGCTAACAATAGTATAATAGAGCATGTTTTAGGTTTTTAGGCGTTTAGATGCAGAAATGGACAAATCAAATTTAAAATAAAATTTAATTGATTTAATTAAATATAGATTAAGTCTTGTTAGAGCAAAATAATAAATAAATACGTACACACATTAAAAAAGCAGCCAAGATGAATGAGTTTAATTTTTTATATAGATTAAAATTGAAGACAGAAGCAGCTGGTATATGCGGTCACTTAATATTAAAATCCAGTATATCCACTTCAGATTTATTTCTCAATAGTTTATGTTCACGTGGCTGTTTTCGTTTATATTAGCCAAGCTATTATGTATTTTGAAATAATCTTGTCCGTGATGTGTTCGTTCTTACGACGAAAGGCAGAATCCTGCAGCTCCAGAGATATATGTTATTCTGCCAGTCGCGCTTTCAAATAGTCTTGCGCACATAAACGGGTCACAAACACCTGCATTTAGCTCGTGTTGTGTTATAATGGATGTATTGTGTGCATTTATGGCAATAATTTATTTTATAAAGCTCTTAAACAAGAATAAATTCGTTTGTTTTGAACTTGTGACACTGTGCGCGCTGATCGGAGCGGTGATTTCAGATAGGCAGCCTCGAATATTTCATTTTCACACAAACAGTTCAAAAACATCTTAATTTAGCTCTTGGTGTGTTCTAATTGGTGTATTGTGTGATATCGCTGCAATACTTTATTTTTAATAGCTATAAAACAAGAATAAACTCGGTTTTTTCTGAGCTCGTCATTCCACACGCTCCTGCTCAGAGCAGTGATTCATCTCTCGTGTTTCTCACGTATCACTGACCACACATCCATTATTGATGAGCCCTGACCTGATAATAATCATATATGTTGGTTTAGCTTGTCAGTGTGAATTAAATCCAAGTATTTATTTGTATTTTAACCGATTTAAAAGTGAAACCAAAAGACAGTCTCCTCCCTTTTTTATTCCGGTAACTGCACCTGTAGGGGCGCTATTTCTCTCAGACAATGGAAGTCTAAGCACACACACTCAAACAGAGGGACAGAGTGATATGAGATGTCTGACAGTTTTTTAATTTTCTGTTATCCATACAGTGTTGTAAAGTCATGAAACTATGCATATTTACTCAGAATGACTTTTTTTCTGTATGAATTTTGGAATTTAAAAATGCAGGAAAATTAATAATTCCATCTTTATTGTCATTTTAAAAAATCACCACGACAAAACCATCCAAGCTATCCAAAACCCATTCACAATTTAAGTTCCTCAATGTTTTTTCAACATGTACACCAAGTTTGGTGTGTATAGTGTTACTCTCCTCTGAGCAGTATGCATTAATTCACAGCTCAATGTAAAAAACTATCCACATTCAAATCAAAATAGCCGACTTCCTGTTGGTCGTAGCTGATGACTGTGAATTAGAAAGTTGTCCGTCTTGATAAGAACAATTTTTGTACTGAGTTTGGTGTCTGTAGCTAAAACTAACCCCCTCACTTTTGACAAAAGGTGGCGCTATAGAGTGCCTCTTCCACGCCCTCTTATGAACTTTTGCCAGTGTCTAGCTGTCACTAATACTGATATGTGTTCTGAGTTTGATGAAATTCTAAGCATGTTATATGCCTCAAAATCACCTGAGAAGTATTCCAGTTTGACATGTTGCCACGGCAACAATATTTTTAGATATCAATATCCCCCTTGCAGATTTATATCGGCTGTGTTTTAACATTATTCTGATGAAGTTTGAAGCAAATCGAGTAATAATAAGAAGCTGAATTCAAAGCATTTTGAAAATGACACACTTCCTTCTGCCAGTTGGTGGCGCTATAACTTTGACTCCTAATAGTCACATATATGCGATCGACATCATACAACGAATAATCTGATGAAGTTTGATTAAAATCAGGAAATGTATGTGGACGGTATTAGACACTTCCTGTTTCTCATTTCTCGCCATAATTTCAACGCCTCGCCACGAGCAAACCGTTCGAGATATCAAAAATCCCCTGGCAATTTTTCATCCCCAGTGTCTTGAGATCATGTTGACCGAGTTTGGCGGCAATCGAGAAAAAAACCTATGACAAGTATTTCAAATTCCAGAGCATGCGCTTTTTACATAACTCTAAATAGCTGACTTCCTGATGGGCGGAGCCTATGACATGCAATACGAAAGTTGTTTGGCACGATGAGATCTATATGTGTACTGAGTTTCATATGAATATGTGCAAGTATGTGTGAGCTATACATCAACATTTATGACTGTGTTCCAGGGGGCGCCGTAGAGCCCCTGTGCCACGCCCGGGTCCCAGCCTCTGCAGGCTCCTAAAGGCCACAGATTCCAAAGTGTGCGCAAATTTTCAAGAGTTTTTGAGTATGTTAAGGACCCCAAAAGCCCCCACAACTTTGACCAAAAATTTGAATACTAAACCCTAAATAGCCAACTTCCTGTTGGGCGGAGCCTATGATATGCAATACGAAAGTTGTTTGGATTGATGAGATGTATATGTGTACCGAGTTTCATACGTCTACGAGCAAGAATGTATGATATATGGCCCTCCATATTCCAGGAGGCGCTGTAGAGCCCCTGTGCCACGCCCGTGTATCAGTCTCTGCCCGGCCCTAATGGCCGCAGGTTCCAATCTGTGTGCCAATTTTCAAGACTTTTTAAGCACGTTAAGGGCCCCAAAAGCCCCCGAGACGTTGGAAAAAATAATAATAATAATAAATATAGCTGCAAGCAGCGATGGCGGGCTCAAGCCACCAATGCCATCGCCACCCCGGTGGCATCAGGTAAACTGTGCCCAGCGAGCACATGCATTCACAATATCCCTCTGGCAGTGAGGTTTTAAAGGATATGGCAGTTAAAGGGTTAATCCGAATCATCTAGACTTTAAAATCACATTCACAGAACAATATATATATATATATATATATATATATATATATATATATATATATATATATATATATATATATATATATATATATATATATTTAGTAACACTTTACAATAAGATTTAATTTATAAATATTGTTAACATGAACAATATTTATATAGCATTCATTCATGTCAGTTAATATTCCAAACTTAAACATTAAAACATTGTTTTATTGTGATTTGTTTCCAAGCACATTGTACCAATTCCAAACCATATCAATCTTAAAGCTGCAGTAGGGAACTTTTGACGATCTAGCGGTTAATAAACAGAACTGCTCGCGTCTTGCGGAAAGAACATTGTAGCTGGAGCTACTTCTCTCTGTTTATGTCTATGAAGAATCACAAAGGTACTGGGTTACTCCGCTGAGCTTGATTTTTTTCACAGATTATCTGTCTCATATTCTACTGTCAGGACATAATGACAGGTTTAATAAATATGTAAAAAATATTATTTTTACAAAAGTTCCTACAGCAACCTTTAATAACTACCATTATTTTTATTTAATAATTTATGAGTGCTATACAATAGTCCAGGAAAGCTGGAGAGGAAAAACTCCTTATATTCATGTGTGCAGAATTATTAGGCATGTTTTCTTTTACAGATGAAATGCCCAAAAAAAGAGTTTTAACTCAAATTGTTTTAACTCAAAGTCGAAAATATGAAATACCCCATGAGAATATCAAACACAAATGCAATACAGAAAATGGATAAGTTAAGACTTGACCATTGTACAAAAATGCTGACTGGGTCATGAGGTCAGAAAAGAAAGAAGAAAAAAAACAGGTCAAGAAGAACTGACAAAAATAATTGCAAATAATTAGGAATTAATGTGAAGATAATTTTTAGTCAATTCTGCAAGACAGACTTTCAGGAAAGGAGGTGGAATAAAAATGAGCTCCTAAATCTTAATCCCGGATTCACGAAATATATTCCTCAAACCAATCGGACAAGAGGGAGGTGGTGCTGGTCCTTCACGAGTCCACTATAATCTTTCATAAGCCTATATTTAAAGTCTTAATATATAGTATTATCACATACTTCATGGTATTCTAATCAAATAATTTTTTGGAATCTTAATCTCTTCAGAACCTGACACATTGTAATTCTGAGACTCCAGGAAAGTGGCAGTTCTGTAAAATGTTGGCGCTGGAGACTAAATGCTCCCTGATAGTTTCACACCACTACATTCACTTACACACACACATTACCCACAGTGACAGAGGACAGAGTGATATCAGATGTATGATAGTTTTTTTAATTTTCTATCATCCATATAGTGTTGTATAGTCATGAAACTATGCATATTTTCACATATTTCCTATGTGTACATTTTTTTGAAGTGTTTAGAAGCTGCACTTAAAAAAAATAAAATAAAAGACATTTACTGGTTACTTTTTTACTGTTATTTTCAAAAAATCACCACGACAAAACCATTCAAGCTATTCAAAATTCATTCGCACACTGTTCTGTAAGATACATTCTTTAAACAGTGGTAAAATAGGATGTGGTGCTGATCCTTCAGGAGTCACTCAAAACGTATCTGTCCATAAAAGCCTATAAAGAATTATTCTTAATATACAGTTCACAATACTTCAGCTTGTTATTCTAATTAAGTGAGGGTCTTTTTATCAGTAAAATACATATATATTTTTCTTTGAAAGACTTCTAATAATGATTTAAATCATACTTGTTCTACAATAATTATTTAAAAGTAATCCTATAGCTCCGTTCTGGTGGCCATTATTGGTACTAAGAATTGCAAGCTTGATTTATATGTTATGATAGTTTTAATTTTATGCTGGCTCTTGAAAATGATAAAGCTATGAAACTTACTGTGCTTCCTTCAAATGA